>NC_140460.1:13612242-13616270 GCF_963576455.1 Neolamprologus multifasciatus
ATGTCTAAAAATGTATCGTTTCATACATCGGTTAAAACATTCGACTCCAAGTACACGACGCCCAGCTTGAAACACTTCACGCAAGTCGAGCTGCCCGAGATTCACAGAATTTTCAGAAAATGTAAAATTTTTGTGATTTATATCATTATCGGACGATAGATGTCTTATATCGGGATATGAGATTTTGGTCATATCGCACAGCCCTAGACTGAGGGTTAACTATGTTTTTATAAAGGCATACAGCAAATATGTGAACTGACCTAGCAATCTAGATGATTTATCATTTTATCTTTAGTCAATAATTAAAAGAAACAAACAGGAAAAATACATTATTATCATCTGGTGATGCATTTTTATGTGCAAAAGTGTTTGCAACAGTAATCCTAATAAACAAATTCAACTTGCAGTTTATGGAGATTCTCACACGACAGCATTCCTACTGTGTTGTATGAAATTTGGATTAATATAATACAGCCACACTTCTATTTTTAAGGTTAAGGAACTGTTTTCCTTTCTATTTTCCCATTTACACTAACTAATATCAGTCTGTGGAGCTCCTGTACAAACACTTTTGAAATGCACACAGACATAAAGGCAGCTGTAAGACATGACATGGAGAATCTATGCTCTTGCCACCAAGACAACCTAGAGACGTTGTAGTTGAACATTAAGTCCATGTTTCAAAATTCATGGTTATGTAATCCCTTAAAAAACTAGGTTTCAGGGGGGAAAGTATGTAATATTTCTAGGATGATGTAACAACATCATACAAAGTAGGGCGTATTACTCACTGATGCAACTGAAAAATCATTTTCGGGAATACTGTGTGAAAAGTTACCGATCGTGGCACTTCTGCAGGCTATCTTTACAAAAGAGGGAAATGTGTGTTTTGTAGCTCTCGCACAGCAGAAACTAATTGTTTCATTCACCTCCTGCAGAACTACAGGCCAGCCTCTCACCACACATCTCTGACTCATCTCTGTAATGAGCTCTTTGTGCACTTGTGACCTCTCCCGCTTCGGGAGAAATATTCGGCTGTTGAAAATGTCCATCGCTTACAGTGTGTCAATGTCATCAATTCCAGAGATGGCTGTCTTAGAAGCTGCGCGCGCGCTCGCTTGTGTACTGTAAGCTCGCACGTGTTATGGGGTATACAGATAATGCGCGATGACAGCAGTTGACGGTAAGCCTTTTAGCATTGGTATTCGATGATGTAAAGAGGCAGGTTACACACACTGTCACAGCTTCCTGGCTCTAAGTAAATTTGTCATTGGTTCACCCTGTTAATAAAAGACAAAGGGGTGATACTACACAGTTTATTTGACTAACGAACATTGACGGAACACACAGAGCGCCTGAAGGCGCGCGCCTCTTTCCACAGTTGGCTGCCCCTGTCAAAATTCAGAACCTGCTGCCAGATTGACCTTAAGGTCAATGGGTGCCACCAGCAGTGTGGCGACATCATTGTTCCATACTGCAGCAAAGCAATCAAAGAGAATTGCAGTGTATAAAACAAACTGAGAGGAAAAACTTAGACACCAAGAAGCCCTATAATTACAGCACTGGAGCGTCGTCTCGATACAGTCCGATCAGCTCGGGGAGATGAGCTGGAGAACAATTGCACACTGTGTCGGAGCCCCGAAGAGCAAAATATCCATTGCAAAAAATAGTTGCCTACAGCCTTGACCTTTAATAAGGAATAAGAGGCTGGCTAGCATACATACCAGTGTCATGACCAGTGACAGCGGCACAAGCTGGAAACAACTGAGGCTAATATTACTGAGCTGTCACCTCTGAGCAGAAAAACATTTTGTCCTCACAGCTTGAACTGCTTATGTGCAAAGCGCACATTTGTTTGGCTACAATTTGTCCTTAAAGGCATAACAGCAGCCAGCTACTCGCGTTCACTCTGACTGACCTTTTTTGCTACTATAGTGTCACTACATATACTCTATTGTAAGTGTTCCTCAATGAAAGTTTAGAGCAAAGTTTGCCACTGTGGTCACAGTTAAAAGACGTAAAGGGCAACAAAACAAAGAAGAAGACGGCAGGAAACGGCGAGGTGATGGGAGGTGAATTTGGACTAAACCTCAAGTCAGACCCTGGGGTTGAACCTGAGGCTGAGAAACGGTCGAACAATGGTGTTCTACACCAATCAGCTACAACTTTTGAATAATCATTAATCATCTCATTAATGGGTGGGTTAGCTCACGGTGTCACTCGTACGAAAAAATGAACCAAAGAGTCCAATCTGAGCCATGGAAAAGTATGAAACGGTGAAAATAAGAGAATTTTGGACTGCATCCAGAAGCAGAAGAATCACAAACACCCCCAATTACAGAATTAATGTTTCGGATCTTGTGTTTCTTACAATATTCTGACACATTTATTAATATAGCATTTGATTTGTTATTGTTCTGGCACCTCAAAAGCAACTAAATGTGGAAAGGATGAACAGCACACCTGAGGGGATTATACAAATTCCCATGAGATGCCTCCAGAGTTTGAGCCTAACAAGAGGAGCTGAGGAAAGGTCATAAACCCTATCACACTCTCAAGGAGCCGAGGTACCACCGCAGAGGTCTATAGTCTATATTTTCTGAGATCGCTCAGCAGACGCCACGATCAGTGGGAGATTTGGGAGCAAGCAGCGCGAGCCTATCATTCTGCCATGTTGTGACAGTGAGTGCCAGACGCAACGCTCTGCCTGTTGAGAGATGGGAGCGTCACAGTATGGCTTGACTGGCACAGTGTGAAGTAAGGCCTCCTTAGGGCACTCATGTGGTAAGATCCATCTCAGCAGCATTTCAAGCGCTCGACTTTAGCTGAACTGTCAGCACACTTCAATAATGCTCATCTGTTTTGTATGGACATGACAACTTATTATAGAGACATCAGGATATCTGACAATGAGAAAAAAAAACGCAAGCAGAACAATGCAGCGCTGCGGCTTTTTCGGATGAGTGACGGTGCCTTTCTATTTGGGATTTCACACAGTGTTAGCCAAAGAGATGAAACATACTGTACCTGCCAACTTTTTAAATAAAAACACTTTTTCTGTGTGGGACAGTTGGAGAAATAGGGCACACATAAAAGCACATAATACTGCATAAAATTACAGCAAATTTAAAATTGGCTTGAGCTTGTCTTTTAATGTGCACCTACTGTATTTGTTTTTGCTTATTTTCTGTATTAAATATACATATATAAACAGCTTCGATGGGACAGGCAGAACAGCTTTACACAAATGCAATCAGGTGAAAGATAGTGAAGATAGTCGCACATATGACTACTTTATTAGCCCGGACTTGTTCTTAAACCATCTTCTTGGGAGCCTATCCCAAGGAAGAAATTGGTAGTGACAGTTCAGATAATGTTTTGACCTTAAGTTACTTTTATTCATTAATCCACGTTCATACTTTACATGACTGATAATTTAGATGGTTGTGAGTGCCCTCCAGGCTGCTAGCTTAACATACCCGGACAGACAAACTACGCACTATGCAGCTGAAAACTGTAAAAACTGGAAACTTAGATTTCAGGCTTCCAAACATTATATACTGTATATTCTAGTGAAGGAGTAATCTAACAGGTGCCTCTTCAGAACAAGCCATCGCTTGCAGCTATACAGTACAATAAAGTGTTTAACCAAAGACCCAGCGACTACTTCTAGCATGAAGACAAAGTAGTGTATAGGTATATATACCCATGACTTCATTATGATTAAGCCCCAACATTTGCTTTGATTTTTTATTGTCTTATTTTATGTTCTCATATAAGCTGGTGCGCGAAAACAGATAGCAGTAGCGGTAGGACAATAAAATACATTGTCCTACCGCTACTGGTAGTTGCATATATAGACAATATATGCAACCATAAAAACATTATGGTTGCATATATTGTCTATAAATAAATAAAAAATCCTGATGTTTAGGGCCAGTGAGGTGTGAGCCTAAACCCATTGAACAACTGGGATAATAAAACACTGGTGGAAACCTTTTGAACCCCACAAAACTGTGTGCTCCACT